>NW_028245314.1:0-1000 GCF_964263255.1 Lissotriton vulgaris
CTGATTGAAATCTTGTAGATTTCCCTCAGCCACTTTTAGGATGCGTGTCTGCGCAGGAACGCCCTCCCTTGCGCCGGACGCCCCCTGATGGCGCAGGGCTTTACAACCTGATGCATCTCCCATTTGGTTCACGTTGTTAATATACGCCGCACCATTGCGCCTCTTTTGTTCTGCCGCTGCGTCACAAAAGTCACGCAACAATGGAGCAAAAGAGCCGCAAGGGGCTTCTAAATCAGCCCCTACAGACTCAAGTCCAGTCCCTCCTTTGTACACATGGCGATAAGAAGAAATAGTGGTGGTGGATTGATAGTTTGAGTATTTTAATGACTGGTTAATGTAGTAGGAAACTTTAGTGTTGTCGCTGATCTGCAATCACGATGGACTTTGTCTGTCACTTCGCGTGCTGCGGACTGCTGCCTGCCAATCCTAGGCAAACCTTTTTAGTACTTTGTTTAGTGAGTTACATAAGAACTTTCCAAGTCGACGGTCCGCAAATCAAGCAATACTAATAACGTAGTAGACCACATGAGATCGGTCAATATATCCCTTGGAATTTGCTATTTCGCCAAAATATTTTGTTATTGTTCTTTTCAAATGTTTGATTTGGTTGACAAATATCATCCATGTTTTCTGGTCTTTCTTTCTTTCATGTTGTACATCAGCTCCCCCCAGGGGCAAGCGGACACAGGAGGAGGAGGAGGATGCTCTTCTCTTCCTGCACAGACATCGACTTCAGCCACGCCACAGAGCTTCAATGGACGGACCACAGCTGCGTCCACTTCACCTTCAAGAGAACGTCGACCCACCACCACCAGCAACAGGCCTCCCGCAGAAGCTGGAACAAGATCACAGCAGACCAGCTCGCCACCTCCCTGAGCCATCACCCTCCTGCCAGCTCAGCAAACCCCAGCCAGGCCGCCGACAACCTCACGAAGTGGATCAGCATCTGCGCGGACGAACTTGCCCCGCTGAGGACCCCGCCCAGCAGACCCGGCAGCAA